>NC_092254.1:17719807-17726445 GCF_036320965.1 Panulirus ornatus
AGGCTAGGTTAAGGCTAGGATGAATAGGGCCATAACGTAACAGAAGCTGGAAACGCATCATAGCGGATCTGTATTTGTGCAAAAGGCGCAACGTTGGTGGAAGTGATTTACGCAATGCGGAGAGAATCCACCTCCACAGAAATAATGTCTCAGATCAACAATATCTGCTGTTGGACGAGCAGGGGCATTAGACCTATATATTCCTGTAGTTTTCTGCCCGTCCCAAACACGCAGCCAAGACATTCGTAAAAGCGTAAACTGAACTTTTCCATCGGTTTTCATATCTTAATTACTTACACAGTTTCCCAACAGATGACAATCATTTGAAAAATCCAGAGATTATTTGCCTATAAAAGCATTTATGGATCGATCGTACCAAATATTCAATTATTACTGTACCCGACAAAAATATTCATCCACTCCTATATCCGACTTTTCCTGATGCTGTGCCGGTTAAAGTCATATGGGAATTTGACCGCAATTAGATTTATAGATCTATTTCATCTATAGGAATGGCTCAGCGTGAAGAAACATATATGTTGTTCACTAAATCCTCCTCTTCACATACACTCCATCGTCACTACATAGTTTCTAACTGAACATCTTGACTACACCATGTATGACCACATGATCATATCATTGTGTTCTCATCTTCACCACAGCCTCGGCAAAATTGATGTTTTCTTTACACATCAGGTAGATGGCCATCTTTATGATGACAGAGAACACACATAACGTATTAAACACGTATCTTATCACTTAATCTAATTTCTGCTGATAAAAACGAATATAATTACAATCCCTTTTGTCTGTGACGGGACATTGTATCGGGTGAAGGAACTGCCTTTGAGCACCTGTATAAACTATTGAGAAATAAACTTAACTGTATTAAAGTATTGACTTCACTAATCAGACTTCTCTATATTAAGCTATGCTAGGATATGAATCAGTTCCAAGTATATAAGGGCGGAGCCGGGACCGAGAGATCATTTGAGCTGTGACCTCTGTCGGAGTGAACACTCTGCTCGCCTTGCAGCCCCTCACCTTCCTCGAACACGTCGATTATAAAATGTTCACCAAAGGATGTAGGACGATGCCTCCTTTGGTCCAGGAGATGGAATTTGAATATGGTCCATGTATTTGACATGGGCTATGGCTGTGTGGACATGAAGTGG
This sequence comes from Panulirus ornatus, assembly GCF_036320965.1. Taxonomy (NCBI): domain Eukaryota; kingdom Metazoa; phylum Arthropoda; class Malacostraca; order Decapoda; family Palinuridae; genus Panulirus; species Panulirus ornatus. Next base: position 17,720,983 of record NC_092254.1, read on the forward strand.
AAAATACCCAGACGTGGAAGGGATGGTATGAGTTAGACTTTGGCTGTGGGATATGGAGATGGAATACCCAGACGTGAAGAGATGGATGGAGTAGAATAGGTGGAATACCGATGTGGAAGTCATGGATGGAGTGGAATTGGCTCTGTGGATAATGGAGGTGAGATACCAGAGAGTGGAATTGGAGGAAATGGAATCTAATGGGTGAAGCTGGTATGAACGCCATATGGATTTGGTAAGGTTGACCTAGTAATGTTTTTACGTACAAACAGGTAACCACTGTGACCATTGGCGGAGGGCCACATCCCACCACCCATCGAGCGAGCCCGCACCACGGAGAAGTAATCATGGCTGCATCCACGTACGAGAACCACCGCGGGATTGCCGTCATCCATACCCCTGCTATGCCTCCTACAAGAAGCACTTCTTGCCAACGTGACACCACTCCGTCACGGTCGCTTGCCAAAGGAAACCTCCCGTCCCACTGATGCTGACCAAGTGACCTCGCCCACTCAAGTGGCACTGCAGCCCCACACGCCCTACCAGACCCACATCCATGAGGAAATGCAGCCCACCCACGTGTCAGGCCCACCTTCAGGGATACAGGGCAGGTGTCAAGACTGTCAGGCCCACCATCAAGAAAGACTTGTCCCCCAACACATGTCAGGCCCAGCGTTCTAAACTCGACTGGACCAATAGCACCCATGACAGGTCCTACGTTACAGACCGACTGCACTCCGCACCACGTAAGGGCGTAACAGGCGTGTCGAGATGACACACGCTCCCCGTGCCAAAAGATTCAGTTGTGAGGAACCTGAGTTTCTTTCTTCCTCTGGTGCTGCAGGAGAACCCGGTCCTAGAGTGGACACTGAGGTGTGTTTTGTGTGTTGTGATTGGGTGTTATCACTGAGGAACCAAATCACTTGTAGTTTCGCCCGCCAAGGATAACGTTCATCTGGCGGAAGTCTGGCTTTCTCCCAGTAAGTGGATGGCACATAGATCTACATAGGGAACGTGAAAAACAAAGAAAGAAAAAAAAATGGGAACATTATCCCGCCCAAGAGAAAAAATTACATAAATTTACGGGGATAATTTCCTTCGTCGTCAAAGAAAAGAAAACTCTTCCGACGCTACCGTGCCTTCCAATAAAGCAACCCTCAAAGAAATCACTTGCTACACAATGCGCAAGATTCGTTAGCCAATCTTCCAAATGACTGGGCTATTCTTCCCTCTGAATTATTCATTTTTCAAGATTAAGGAAAGTTATAATAAAAATATTGTATTGAGTTTCCCGTTGCTCAGGGTAAAACTCCCACCCCCCCAACTTGGTTAACTTTCGTGGTGGGGGGGACTTCATGGATTGGGCAGTAGCAACCATCGTTGGGTTCTTCTGTTCAATCCAGAACGAAAAACCAAGCATCTTGAGCGTAATTGTCGGATAAATTCACTTGGTGCAAAACTGACGCGAAAGTGTTTCTCAATTTTGTCAGAAATGTTTGTGCGTCCTCGGCTGATGGCTGGGAGTCGGTTGGCCTGTGGTCATGAGGGAATACGAGAGATTGGCAACGTCGAGAAGTAGCTACATGTGAGGCCCACAGCTGTCCTAATACTGAGGAAAGGCACTCATGCAAGGGTGCAGTGAGGCGAGGCGCACAGTAACAATTGAACGGACACCCAAAACAGCAACCTTGGATCATCAGGAGGCTATCCAATGCTCAGAGTAGATAAGGACGATTTATTGTATGGCTCGCTCAGAGGAGGAAAATCTTAGTATACAAGCTACGCTTTTAAAGTGTCTCAAATCAATGAGTATAAACAAAAATCTATGAAATTATTTCTTATAATATTAGTAAACCTCTTATGAGGTTAGTGTTGATTTTGTATATTTTATGCAACCTACTTTACAAAGTTGATCAGGGAATTGCCAGATATATATAATCATGTGGTGTATGGAAGGCCAATGGGAGACGGAGAGAGAGGCAGGAGCAGGAAGAAATGATCAAACTTCGCCGCTTGATTTCATAGTTGCTTCCTGAAATTTGTCTTCTGATAGTTCTACAGTTTTTATGTTTGTGATTGTTATACTAATTATACATAAAGAAAATTGGAATATTATGATTACAGACAATTAAATAGTAATTATAATTAGAATTGTTATAGGTACTATGCTTACGTACTAATGATTATTCCCATGAAATTTTATTTCATGATTTTCCATGCTTTATGCTGATATCTATCTTCTTGTGTTTATATATTTCATTCTGGTTACCAGTTTTCACAACACATTAGTTACTATTTGATTCGTATATTTGGACTACACTCCAGTTTATCTTGCATATGGCTTCACCAGTCTAGCGCAACAAAATTGGCTTTAATATTACTAATCCCATGTAAACGTTTCAATTTGTTATCTTTGCTATGTACTGTACACCTGGCAGTGCGTTTTTTTTTGGTACCTTGCATCAAACCAATAAGTTTCATAGTATTCCTCTCAGTGTTATATGTTTACCAGTAAATTAGTTTATGTACATGTTTGGAGTACAGTTTGTGTTTAGGTTATTATATTTCTAGTCCTGGACATTTTAGTGTTGTGTGTTCCATATTTTATCTTTAGCTTCTATTCTAGAGCGATTTTTGTTTCTATTTGATATATTATATATGGAGAGTCTTCCTACGATCATAACATTATGTGTGTATTAAACCATGTTCAACAGCTCCCTTATCGACTGCCACAAGTGGTGTTGTGATGTTAGTGTATCAGTTTTGGTTTTCTTGAATTAGACCATCGTTGGGATATTGATTTCATCCATATTTCACTTTCCTGTATATTTTCGACATGAAGATATATATGGGAAATCGTACTGCCATAACCTTAACAACAATATTTGTTTTCCTTTAGTAAGCTTAACAATATTATTTTTCCTTTAATGATCTTAGCAATATCTTTTTTCCCAGTGTGTGATTGACAATATTTTTTTCCCTTTACCCAGTGCTCTTACTAACGTCTCTCAGAAAACTAGTATACAATGGTAGTCTTCACTTTCAAATTAATGTAATGACATAACGACTTAAAAGATCCTGATAACATACAACCAACCTCTTTAAACTAACAGGTGATCAATTTGAGACCTCTCATCACTGGTGTAAAAGTTAATTTTGTGCAGTTGTGTTTATTTAAGGGTTTATACTCAGGCATCTGAAGGAATTCACACATATGTGTTAACTACAGGGAGGTAAATGCCAGTCATCAACTACCTAATTCCAGCTTATGACATGTGTTCATAGTGCCAATTATAACAGAAAAGCACTACTACAATTTGTGCTTTAACTACAGCAGTGGTATCACCTCCACTTACGTCCACTGTCATCCACTGGAGACTACTCAAAACACTGGACGTACAGCAGCCATTCAGAAGAATACCTTACAACACTCCTCACAACATCTTCACCACGAGCACAAATTCCAATAAACAGCATCACAGAATGCGCATTTTTTAGTCTTCACAAATAGATCATTCTAGGCCACAGAACTGCAGAATGACAAACTAAAGAGTTGCAATTCAGTGCTAGTAATGATAAGAACAAATACACAGAAATTCTCAGCTAATAATGAAGAATGCAGTACCCTTGTAGAACTCATCTAAGAAGCTAGTCTCGCATCATATCTCACAGCTGTAAGAAATAACAGACAAGGAGTAGTGTACTCATAACACTTATTCACCAAAACATAATTCTTTTCCCACAACAGCCACCATACAACAGCTCAACAGACAACAACAATATCCTATAAACACAGTACTAGGTGCAAAAGATCATCAACATCTGCATACCTCCTCACTCTACATACCCATAAGATACACTACCCAACAGCAGAAATAAAAAGACCGGTAAGATGCTCCCATCATTAAAGATTGAATGTCCACTTTTGGTTCAGCATTCACACATATAATCTCTGAGGTGAAATCTCTTCAACTGTAACTTCTCAGTATACTAACCTATGCAACCAACCAACCAACCATCCAGACCTCCTAGTCCCAACCCACCTCCTGCAGCTAACTTTGTGAACAACAACTGCTCACACCAGCATTACATGGAAGGATGCTACGGCAACCATCCTCGACCACGTTACCATACCTGAGCACACTACCATCCAGCTCACCCAGTCAATACAAAAGAACAGCTACCTGGCAAGGAGTGCAACGTGAACGACCACCTGAGGTGCTGGAATTCACTAAAACAGGCGTCACTAACCCTCGCAGATACCCAGTGCGGTTAGTACTGGTAATATACCTCCCTGGTGTTAGCTTCCTACATACTACTACCTACTCCCATAAATTACACACATCGTAAAGTAAAGAAACACCTGACCATAACCACTCACCATGATAGAAATCAAGATCAAATCAATATTCTTCAAAACATCGAACTTCAACACTAATCATATAGAGGCAAACAGATAACTGGCACTCTTCATCAACACAGTGAACCGAAAGACCTACATCACCACATCGTCTCACCAGTCCCACAACTCATGAAGCAACACCGGACTCATCACAGTAAAATCCATTGTCCCAAAGAACTTACAAACATACTCATGATACACTCTCAAAAAATACCCACAAACCAATCTCACCTTTAAAAAGGAAAGTTGTGAAAATCTTCCCAAAATCTATTCAGAAGACAATCGCCCACGTACCCTTCACTCCCACTAATACAAACAGTGCCTTTAAAATATTGGGAACTTTCCTCCTACAGACCTCATAATGTAACAGACTTTCACAATGAAACACTATGGTTCCATTTTGCTAACTGGTTTGGAAGCCTCTCACCAACATGCTCTTGAACTGGCCCAAATGAAGCAGTCACAAAACCAGTCCCTTCCACCACCTAAAACAAAGGTTTTTTGTACTCTGGGACAGAATCCCACGCTTTACATATGTATTGAAAATAAGATATTAAGAGTCGTTCGTAGTCATGAAATAAGTTAAAATCTTAATTTTCTGAGTCTATTTAGCCTAAATTTTGGAGTCCTATTTAGCGTATGTGAGGCACAATTAAAAAAAATATGGGGAGTAAGGATAACACTCTGACCTCAACAGGAAATATGTAAACATTGTGTTCGGTGAAAATGTTATCACATCAAAGGTTCAGCTAAGGATTTTAAAAACTTCCCATTAGTTTCAATATATAGTTGATGTCCTCCGCCTGCTCTGATATCGGAAACGTACCTTTGATAGAGTATATTTTTGACATCCTTTCAGTTCTATGTAGCCCTTAAACCTGCACCTTAAAAAGCTTTTTGTTGCTTAATATCGTTTGGGTGACTTCAAGGCATATTTGAAGGCAAGTCTGGCCTCCACATTGAATGGATCTATTAGGTCTTTGCAGAACAAGCAAATGGCAGCTGTCCTCCAAGGCAAATGACCCTGAAAGTAAGATAAGGTCAAGAATCATTGTTTTAAAGCT
>NC_092254.1:17726545-17742919 GCF_036320965.1 Panulirus ornatus
GACCGAAGTCGAGGTGGATTGCATCAGGAACAATTTATCCTAATGAAATACTCTACATCTGTTCCAAAATATTGTTCTTTCCTTCTCTAAATAAAGCCTATATCTGTATCTTTGAATCTTATGACAATTAATCGCAAGGCTGATGAACAACAAGAAGGGCAAATACAACCTGATTCTGCCGAGAGCCAGCGCGAATATCGTTTACCAACTAACAGAAGCAACGAGCAGAGAGAGCTGGAAAATGTGCGTGATTGAATCCATAGCTCCAGCTCCCCAAAAATTACGGTTTTAGCAAAACAACACTTTTTTGTACAGAAAAGTAACAAATTATAATTTAAGCACAACTTTAAAGTATTTATTATAAACTGAATTAAGTCAGTGGACAATAAAAGAATAGAAAATCTATAACATTCTTTAAGTCTGTAAGAGAAAATGTTAACGGTATATTAGGGACATTATACAAAAAAAAACATTCTTTTTTCAAGGTACAAAAATATTAAATACATAACATCTGCTCACATCAAAAAAACCTCATGTATCTTTCAGGTTGGACTCTAACCAGCGAGCATGCTGGACGATACATAAGCTACAATAGTATTTTTTATTTATTTATTTTGCTTTGTCGTGGTCTCCCGCGTTAGTGAGGTCTAGTTTTAGCGCAAGGAAACAGAAGAAAACATGGCCCAACACCCACCCAATACAGTCAACACAAGCAAAATATATACATACCTATACATCCTCAAACGTATACATATATATACACACAGACATTTACATATATTCACATGTACATAATTCTAATGTCTGCCTTTATCATTCCATCCCGCACCCCACCCACACATGAAATATCAAAACCCCTCCCCCCTTATATGCGCGAGGATAGCCGCAAGGTAAAGACAACAAATGCCACATTCGTTCAACACTCGTCTATAGTGTCATGTAAAATGTCCGAAACCATAGCTCCCTTTCCACATCCTGCTCCACAGATACTTTCCATGGTTTTACCGAGACGATCGAGATCACATGCCTGGGCGTTCAATCATTGAACAGCACGCGCACGACCCGGTTAGATCCCACATCGTTCCAGTTCACTCTATTCATTGCACGATCTTTCTCCCATCCTGCATAGTCAGGCCCGATCGCTCAAAGTTCTTTTTCACCGCCAGCTGCTTCCACCTCCAATTTGGTCTCCACTTCTCCTCATATCCCTCCACCTCTGAATTAATATCCTCTTTGTCAATCTTTCCTTACTCTTTTTCTCCATGTGACCAAACATTTTCAAAACAACACTCTCCTGCTCTCTAACCACACTCTTTTTATGTACCATTACATCTCTCTTGCCCTAATGATTACTTATCGTTTAAACCACCTCACACCCAATATTGTCCCTTCAAACAACTTACATTTCTTGCACATCGTAACCCTCCTCCTGCGAACAACTTCTATCTATAGCCCACGCCTCCATCCATATACATTGTTGGAGCCACTATTCCTTCAAACATACCCATTTTTGCTTTCCCTGAAAGGTTTTGCCTTCCACACACATTCTTCAAGGGCTCCCCGAACTTCGCCCCCTCCCCCACCCTATGATCACGTCCGCTTTTATTGGGTTCATCGGCTGCCTAACCACTTCCCCAGATATCTAAACATTCACTTCCTCCAGTTTTTCTCCATTCAACTTACCTCCCAGTTGACTAGTCCCTCAACCCTACTGTAACTAATAACCTTGCTCTTATTTCATATTTACGCACACAGCTGTTCTTCTTTCACATACGCTTTTACCAGAGCTCAGTCACCAGCTTCTGCAGTGTTTCAATGCAATCAGCACACTCCAGCACTGTATCTTTCAGCGAACAACAACTGGACTCACTTCCAAGCTCTACTCCATCCACACAGACTGCATACTTGCCCCTCTTTCGCAAAACTCTTGCATTTACCTCCCTAAAAACCCCATCATAAACAAATTAAACAACAATGGAGACATCACCACACCCCCCTGCCGCAAACCTTACATTTCACTGAGAAAGTGAATTTGGTTCTCAGTGAATGTAGGTTTGCAGGAGGAGTGTGTGATGTCTCCATGCGCTTGTTTGTAATTTGTTTATGGATGGGTGTTAGGAGGTGAATGCAAGAGTCTTTGGAAAGAGGGGCAAGAATGAAGTCTGTGTGGATGAGAGAGCTTGGAAGTGAGTCAGTTGTTGTCGCTGATGATACAGCGCTGGTGGATGATTTGTGAGGAAATGCAGAAGGTGGTGACTGAGTTTGGTACAGTGTGTGAAGATAAGAAAGTTAAGAATAAATGTGAATAAGAGGCAAGGTTATTAGGTACAGTAGGGTTGAGGGTCAAGTCAATTGGGAGGTAAGTTTTGAATGGAGGAAAAACTGGAGGAAGTAAAGTGTTTTAGATATGGGATGGATCTGGCAGCGGATGGAACCATGGCTAAGCGGTAGTGAATTCATCGGGTGGGGGGGAGGGGCGAAAATCCTGGGAAGCCTTGAAGATGTGTGGAAGTCGAGAACATTATCTCCGAAAGCAAAATGGGTTATGTTTGAAGGAATAGTGGTTCCAACAAATGTTGTATGGTTGCAAGGCGTTGGGCTATGGATAGAGTTGTCGTGCAGGAGGGTGGATGTGCTGGAAATGAGTTGTTTGAGGACAATGTGTGGTGTGAGGTGGTTTGATCGATTAATAAAGTAATGGTATGGGTAAGGAGGGAGTGTGGAAATAAAAAGAACGTGGTTGATGAGAGCAGTAGAGGGTGTTTTGAAATTGGTTTGGTCACATGGAGAGGAATGATTGAGGGAAAGTTGACCAAGAGGATATATGTTCGGAGGTGGAGGGAAGAGAGCGTAGAAGTGGGAGACCAAATTTGGAGGTGGAAAAGATGGAGTTAAAAAGATTTTGTGTGATCGGGGCCCTGAACATGCAGGAGGGTGAAAGGGGGCAAGGAATAAAGTGAATTGGATTCGATGCCCTGTGGTATACGGGTTTGACGTTGCTGTCAGTGATGAAATCTGGGCATGTGAGCGTCTGCGGTTAATCATGGAAAGTTGTTGGGGCCTGGATGTGGAATGGAAATCTGTGGTTTCGGGCATTATTGGTGGCAGATAGAGACTGAGTGTTGAACGAATGGGGCCTTTGTTGTTCCTTTTCCTAGTGATACATCGCACACATGAGAGGGGGAGGGGAGGAACGTTTTTCCATGTGTGGCGAGGGTGGGATGGGAATAGTGAATGAGGGCGGACAGTGTGAATTGTGTGCATGGGTATATATGTATGTGTCTTGTGTATGTATATATATGTGTACATTGAGATGTATAGGTTATGTTATTCGCGTGTGTGGTTGATGTCGTATCGTGTGTGGTGTATCATTGTGATGGGGTGGGTTGGGGCCCATATATTTCGTCTTTTCCTTGCGCTACTCCAAAACGCGGGAGGACAGCGATAAAGCAAAATAACATAATTCATAGTCTGCTTTATTTGTTTCCCATCGCCACCCCGCCACACATGAAATAACACCCCCTCCCCCCTTATATGCGCGAGGTTCGCGCTAGGGAAAAAGACAACATAAAGGCCACATCGTTCACACTTCAGTCTCTTGCTTGTCATGTATAATGCACCGAAAAACACAGCTCCCTTTCCTTATCCAGGCCCCACAGAACTTTCCATGTTTACCAGACGCTTCAACATGCCTGGTTCAAGTCCTTGACAGCACGTTGACCCCAGTTTACCACTTCATTTCCAAATTCAATCCATTTCCTTGACGCCTTTCCACCCGCCTGAATGTTCAGGCCCCCGAACACTTAAAATCTTTTTCGCTCATCTTTCCACCTCCAATTTTGGATCTCCCACTTCTCCTTGTTCCTCCACCTCTGACACATATATCCTTTTTGTAATCTTTCCTCACTCATTTTCTCCATGTGAACAAAACCATTTTCAAAACACCCTCTTCTGGTCTCTCAACCACACTCTTTTTATTACAACACCTCTCTTTACCTTTCATTACTACTTGATCAAAACCACCTCACACCACATATTGTCCTCAAACATATCATTTCCTGCACATCCCTCTCTCCGAACACTCTATCCAATAGCCAAGCTAGCATCCATATAACAGTGTTGAACCACTATTCCTTCAAATATACCTATTGTGCTTTCCAAGATATCGCTCTCGACTTCCACTTAATATTTCAACTCTCCCAGAACTTTCGCCCCCTCCCCCATACTATGATTTCACTTCCGCTTCCATGGTTCCATCCGCTGCCAAATCCACTCCCAGATATCTAAAACACTTCACCTTCCTCCAGTTTTTCTCATTCAAACTTACCTCCCAATTGACTTGTCCCTCACCTACTGTACCTAATAATCTTTCTCTTATTCACATTTGGATGTGTTGGAAATGAATAGTGGTTTGAGGACACTATGTGGCGTGAGGTGGTTTGATTGAGAAAGCATGAAAAGGGTAAAGAGGTAGTGTGGTAATATTAAAGAGTGTGGTGGGAAAGACCAGAGAAGATGGACTGAATGGTTTGGTCCACATGGAGAGAATGAGAGAGGAAATGATTGACAAAGAGGATATATGTATCAGAGATGGAGGGAACGAGGGAGACGTGGGGGGACTGAACTGGATGGTGGCTAAGGATGGAGTGAAAAAAATTTTGAGGCGGGCGATCCGGGGTCCGAACATACATATTCCCATGTATTCCTTGTGAATGTTGTTAGAAGGAACAATGGGGGAGGGTTAAGCATTTATTACTTTGCAACAATAAAAGGGCCAAAAAGGGACAGAGAAGTTGGTCCCAAATTTTAAGTGAGAATATTCCCTCTAAGGCTTATTCTTGTTCTTAACACTACCCTCACAATGTGCTGGAAATGGAGAAATGTATGAAAGAAAAAAGAAATTTTATATATGGATGGATGTGTACGGAGAGCATTGAAAGCAAAAATTGGGAAAAGGGTGCATTAGATGGAGTTTGGTAGTGATATATGGTGGCTAGTGGCAAGGCCTGTTTTGCTGAGAGTGAAGAGAGTTGTAGGAAGGTTGTTAGTTGTGTTTTATGATGTGTATATGTGTATGTCATTGAAGGTAAAGTAATGGTGTCTGAAAGGAAAATGGAGTGAAAGTACAAACTTTGTAAAAACCATATAAAGTGAAGAAGAAACAGTTACAGTAAATTGTGTTGTGGATGTGGGGGGAAAAAAGACTGGAAGATGATGAAAAATTTATGTATCTAGGAGCTGTCTTGAGGTAAGTGTGGTTGATATGAAAAGGAGAGAATAATGGGAGAGAGAAGTTTAGGGTTGAAGAGTCATTGGGTACCTTAATAGAAATGATGGGTATGAGGTTGTTGGTTTAAGTATGGAAGAGTGAAGAGTGGATTAAGGGACCTGCACAGTCCTCACAGGGGGTTTTTTTTTTTTTTTCTGACCTATGCAGCTGAACATGGACATGCGAATGAGTCACAGATGTCAAGGATCCAGGCTGTGGAAATGAACTACTTTAGAAAGAGCATGCAGGTGTGTCTAGATGGGATTAAAGATAAGAAATGAATGGGTGCATGAGAGATGTGGTACGGCAGGGCATGCAAAGGGAGTGAATTGTGGAGTGCTAGAATGGTGTGGTTGTATACTCTGAGGGTGGTTTTGGGCAAGAGGAAAGAATGCAAGACTGGGAGTTTACAAGAGTATATGATAATACAATTAAAGGGTTGCTGTGAGTGGAAGACCACATGTGCATGGACAAATAGGGCAGAGGAATACTTGGGGGGGAGAGGAAATAGTGGAGGAAATGCGTGGAATGGTGTATGCAAGGGAATAGGCATGTAAGGACAGGGATAAGTGGACACTCTTTTGCTGTGGCACTTCTTAATGGGAAATCCTGGAGGGGAGATTGATAGTAGATAGATTGCATGTCAAATTGTTACAAAAAGGAAAAAAAAAAAAACTCAATCGCAGGTACCTTTGTGATTTTCTGTCTGTGTGATTTTTACCTTTCCGGTACTTTGTATCCTTGAAAATAGAGGAATATTTGTGCTAATCTAACAAGTTAAGTCACATGATATAATCATCAAGATTGCATAAAGTCCTTCTTTTATTTGCTTAATAATTAAATGAAGTCACTTAAAGATTAAAATCTTACATGACAGGGCTGTTATATCATTAACAAGCACATTCATGTAAAAATGCTGTTAATTTCACTTTATCAAAGATGCAACAAGTACAAATGTCCAACCCATCTGTGTTAATGTATAAGGTGCAGTATAATATAAGGTTAAATATACATTTTGTTTCTCTTCAGACAGGTTACTTCATTATGTTTAGAATGGAAATTTTCAAAGAGATTAATTTAAGAGAATTTTCTGAGACACATCTGAGTTACACCAGTATTGTAGTAGCTAAATTATATGAAAATTTTTCGTTACATGACAAACATCGAGATATTAGTTATATGGTCTACTCTGCCAAAAGTCAGCATCTCAAATGACGTGATTATAATAATACTGGCCCTTTGTGATTCATATCTTGATTGTTACACATGGTGAATGGATAATTTGTTAGCATATCTTGGAGTTTAACTGCTCACTCCCACGTTTCGTACCCTTTTCCCTCTTTGCCAATGATTTTTTATGAGACTCTAAATCAGGCTTTGATTCTACCAAGTCCTTTATTTCATTTCCTTTCCTAGCCTTTATGAGGAATGCTTCAGGAACAGATGATCTATATGGCCCCATTTGCATTTATTGCATTTCTCTTTTATGTTATGATTTCCATAATTTTCTTGATTTCTTCAAGAAGCAAAGTTTTTTGCAAGCCTGTACTAGGACTCAGTCCTAGACTTCTAGGAAACATGTCATCCACAACCAGCCTTGCTGTTTTTAGTGGAGTCTTTCCTTTTTAAATGAATCAATCAAATTCCAATGTGGTATATTTCTTAAACCTCTATTCATCTCTACTAAACTCTACTCAGAATTATAAAGAACGAAGATTATTTACACAAAACACATTGTCCTTGAATAAATTGCCAATGTAAATATTTTTCAATGGATCCAGCTTACCTGTGAGTGTCTAAAGGCATCAATCCATGGTAAACTCTTAAACTTCATCAGTGCATGACAGGAGGAAATACTAATCACGTATCTTCTGCACACAGGAGAAAAAGTATAACTAATCACATGTATTTTGCACTGAGAAAGTGAATAGATGGCAAGAGCAGGGGGTCTGTAATCCTTCCATTCTATCAACCCTTAAACTTTTCCCCTAATACATAGCATATACGTAAAAGTTAAATTAAAAGATTATTATAAATAATGATTGTATTTTTTTTCATGATTACCCCACTGAAACCAATTTCTATGAAAGAGGCTAAACCAAGACCTCTTTTGAAGGACTTCTAACCCAAGGCTGCACTACTTCCAGTGCAGGGAACTGTGAAGTTCTTTTTGAGAGTGACTAGTTCTCTGGCTAGACCATTTATCCCAATGACATAATCCTGCCAATGGTGACTTTTCACCCAATATACCCACTGGTTTCGATGCATTCCATGACAGTTGAGACTGAGGGTGTGCGAATGTGCCTATTTTGTCTCTCCCTGGCGATACCTCAAGGTGGGATGCCATTTCATGGTGGCATAGTGTTGTGAGAATGGATGAAAGCAGCAGTATGTATATGTACCTGTCTTATGTATGTATATGTCTGTGTATGTATATGTATGTATTCGTTGAAATGCTATGTATGTTTATGTGATGTGTGGGTGTTTATGGATATACATGTGTATGTGGGTTTGGGTTTGGGGCCTTTCGTCGTCTGGTTTTCATTTATTAATTTATTTATCATACTTATCGTCTGTCTCCGTGTCAGCGAAGGTAGTTTAGGTTAGCGCACAGAAACAGAAGAAGAATGGCAGGAACCAACCTACATACACATGTTATATACATAAATGCCACACTCGCACATGTACATACTATGCATTTCAACATCTACAGTACATATACATTCACAGACATAAACATATATTTACACATGTACATATTCATACCTTGCTGCCTTACCCCCCTTCATCCATTTCCCATCACCACCCCGCCACACATGAAATGGGCACCACCATCTGTTGCATCGTGTGTGATGTAGCACTAGATTAGGAGATACAAACAATGGCCACATTCGTTAAACACTCAGTCTCTAGCTGGTCATGTGTAATGCACCCACCAAACCACAGCTCTTTTCACCTCCAGCCCCCACAAATACTGTGGTTTAATCCAAAAGGCTTCACATGCCCTGGTTAAATCCACTGACAGCACAACTGGACTCCGGACATACCACATCGTTCCTATTCACCTTATCCATTCATGCCTGTCACCTTTCCTCTATGTTCAGGCCCCAAATCACTCCAAAATCTTTTCTCTCCATCCTTCCACATCCTATTTGGTCTCACACTTCTCCTCGTTCCCTCCTCTGACACACTTATCCCCTTTGTCAATCTTTCCTCACTCATTCTCTCTATGTGGCCAAACCATTTCCAATACACTCTTCTGCTCTCTCAACCACACTCTTTTTTTACACAAATTTTCTTACCCTTTCATTACTTACTCGATCAAACCATCTTATCACCCACATATTGTCCTCAAACCATCTCATTTCCAACACATCCACCCTCCTCTGCACAAAACCCTATCTATGCCACTCCTTGGAAACCTACGACATTATTGGAACCCACTATTCCATTCAAGCACCCTTTTTGCTCTCCGAAATAATGGCTAGTTGACTTCCACACATTCTTCAACAATACCACAACCTTCGCCCCCTTACTCCACCATGTGACTCATTCCACTTCATGGTTCATCCACTCCAAATTCACTCCGGTTATCTAAAACATTCACTTCCTCTAGTTTTTCTCCATTCAAACTTTCCTCCAATTACTTGTCTGTCAACCCTATATGAATCTAATAACCTTGCTCTTATTTCACATTACTCTCAGCTTTATCTTTCAACAATTTACAAATGCAGTCACAAACTATCTGGCAGTTTCTCACCCGATCAGCCCCAGCACGGTATCATCAGGTCAAACACCAACTGATCTTTTTGCTTCGAAGGCCCTCTCATCCTCAACACACTGGCATACTTGCACTCCTCTCCAAAACTCTTGAGCATTTACCTTCCCAAACCACCCTTATCAGTGGGAGATAGCAACAGAGTATAAAATAAAATAAATATATATGTATATTATTATTATTATTAATTTTGCCTTTGTCGCTTGTCTCCTGCATTTGCAGAGATAGCGCAAGGAAACAGATCGAAAGAATGGCCCAACCCACCCCCATACACATGTATTATAATACACGTCCTACACACACAAACATACATACCTATTACATAATCATATGAACAAAAATAGATATACCACACAGACATATGTACATGTACAATAATTCATAGTCTGCCTTTATTTATTCCCATTGCCACCTCACCACACATGGGAATAATCTACTCCCCCCTCATGTTGTGCGATAGTAGTTTTTCTTATCTAGCGTCTAGGAAAAGGACAACAAAAAGCACCCATTCGTTCACACTCTGTTCTCTACCTGTCATACTTATATGTGCCCGAAACAACAAGCTATTTCCACATCCAGGCCCACACAACTTCATGGTTTACCCCTGACGCTTCCACCATTTTTTTTCTTTTTTTTTTTTTTTTTTTGGGGGGGGGGGGGCCCTGATTCAATCCATTTGACAGCATGTCGAACCTCCGGTATACCACATCGATCCAATTCACTCTATTCCTTGCCCGCCTTTCACCCTCCTGCATGTCAGGCCGCCGATGCCGACAATCCACTCAAAATCTTTTTCACTCCATCTTTTCACCTCCAATTTGGTCTCCCACCTCTCTTGTTTCCCTCCACCTCGACACATATATCCTCTTGCGTCAAATCTTTCCTCAATCATTCTCTCATGTGCCCAAACCATTTTCAAAACTTCCTCTTCTGACCTCTCTCAACCACGCTCTTTTTATTTCCACACATCCTCTTACCCTTACATTACTTACTCGATCAAACCACCTCACACCACATAGTTGTCATCTTTTTCTGCATACACCTCATGCGCACATCTATCCATAGCCCACACCTCGCAACCTACAACATTGTTGGAAACCACTATTCCTTTAAAACATACCCATTTTTGATTTCGAGATTAATGTTCTCGACTTCCAAACATTCTTCAAGGCTCCCAGGATTTTCGCCCCACTCCCCCTTCCTATGATCACTTTCCACTTCCAGGTTTCCATCCGCATGCCAGATCCACTCCAGTTATCTAAAACACTTTACTGTATATATATATAAAATATGGGATTGTATTTAGGGAAGCAGTGATGACTTGCGCAAAAGATGCTTGTGCATAAGATTTAGCGTGGGAGGTGGGTTGTTAGAAAGGGTAGTGAGTGGTGGATGAAGAGAAAGTTATTAGTGAAGAGAAGATGAGAGAGGCATTTGGACGATTTTTGCAAGTGAAAAAATGCAAATAACTGGGAGATGTATAAAAGAAAGAAGCAGGTGGTCAAGAGAAAGGTGCAAGAGGTGAAAAAGTGGGCCAAATGAGAGTTGAGGTAGAGAGAGTATCATTAAATTTTAAGGAAAATAAAAAGATGTTGTGGAAGGATGTTAAAAAAAGTGGATAAGGACAAGGGAGAGCAATGGGAACTTCAGTGAAGGGGCTAATGGGGAGGTGATAACTAGTATTGGTGATGTGAGAGGAGATGAAAAATGAGTATTTTGAAGGTTTGTTGGAAGTGTTTGATGATGAGTGGAGATTTTTTAGGGTGTTTTGGTCGAGGTAGTGTGGCAAAGTGAGAGGGTTAGGGAAAATGATTTGGGTAAACAGAGAAGATGTAGTAAAAGAATTGCAGAAGATGGAAAGCCAGCAAGCAGCACGGTTTGGATGGTACTGCTGTGGAATTATATCAAAAAAGGGGGTGACTGTATTGTTGACTGGTTGGTTATGGTTATTTTTATGTATGTATGATTCATGGTGAGGTGCTTGAGGATTGCAGAATGCTGGCATAGTGCAACTTGACAAAGCCAAAAGGGGAATTTTTTTTAAGAGTGTGTGCTCAAATTACAGAGGTATAAGTTTGTTGAGTATTCCTGGCAAATTAATATGGGAGGGTATTGATTGTGAGGGTGAGGCATGTCAGGAGATCAGTATGGGGATGAGCCCGTGTTGGTTTCAGATAGTGGTAGAGGGTTGTGTGGATCAGGTGTTTGCTTTGAAGAATGTTATGTGAGAAATACGTTGATAAAGCAAAATGGGGATTTGTAATGTAGCATTATGGATCTGGAGAAGGCATATGATAAGTTGATAGAGATGCTCTGTGGAAGGTATTAAGAATATCGTATGGTGTGGGAGCAAGTTGTTGGAAGCAGTGAAAAGTTTTTTATAGAGGATGTAAAGGCATGTGTTCGTGTAGGAATGAGAGGAAGTGATTGGTTCTCAGTGAAATGCAGGTTTGCGGCAGGCGTGTGTGGATGTCTCCATGGTTGTTTAATTTGTTTATGGGCGGGGTGTTTTGTTTAGGGAGGGTGAATGCAAGAGTTTTGGTAAAGAGGGGCAAGTATGAAGTTCTGTTGGGGATGAGAGAGCTTGGGATGTGAGTCCAGTCGTTCGCTGATGATACAGTGTGGTGGCTGATTCATGTTGAGATACTGCAGAAGCTGGAGACTGAGTTTGGTAAAGTTTGTGAAAGAAGGAAAAGTTAAGATTAAAATGTGAATATGAAGGCAAGGTTATTGGTACAGTAGGGTTGAGGGTTCAAGTCAATTGGCGAAGGTTAGTTGAATGGAGAAAAACTGGAGGAAGTAAAAAGTGTTTTAGATATCTGGGAGTGGATCTGGCAGCAGATGAACCCAGGAAGCGGGGAATGTGAATCATTGGGTGGGAGAGGGGCGAAAAACCTGGGAGCCTTCTGAGAATGTGTGGAAGTCAGAGAACATTATCTTCCGAAAGCAAAAATGGCTTATGTTTGAAGGATGTGAGTTCCAACAATGATGTATGGTTGCGAGGGAGGGCTTATGGATAGAGTTGTGCAGCTGAGGGGGATGTGCTGGGAAATGAGATGTTTGAGGACAATGTGTGGGGTGTGGTGTTTGATCGAATAGTAATGTAAGGGTAAGGAGAGATGTTGTGGAAATCAAAGTAGCATGGTTCTTGAGTTGATTGAGAGTGCACAGAAGAGGGTGTCTGTGAAATGGTTTGGGCACATGGAGAGAATGAGTGAGGATAAGATTGGACCAAGAGATATATGTGTCGGAGGTGGAGGGAAACGAGGAGAAGTGGAGACCCAAATTGGATGGTGGAAAGATGGAGGTGAAAAGATTTTGGAGTGATCGGGTCCTGAACATGCAGGAGGGTGAAAGGCAGGCAAGGGAATAGAGTGAACTGGATCGTTGTTGGTTATACCGGGGTTGTGGACGTGCTGTCAGTGGATTGAATTCAGGGCATGTGAAGCGTCTGTGTGTAAACCATGAAAGTTGTGTGGGGCTGGATGTGGAAGGGAGCTGTGGTTTCGGGCATATTGCATGAAGCTAGAGACTGAGTTGTGAACGAATGAGGCCTTTGTTTGTCTTTTCCTAGCGCTACCCGCACACATGAGGGGGGAGGGGGATGGTTTCCATGATGTGGCGAGTGCGGGGGGGGGGGATGGCGATGGGATGAATAAAGGGCAGACAGTGTGTTTGTGTGCATGGGTATATATGTATGTGTCTTCTCTGTGTGTGTATTTTTATGTGTACATTGAGATGTATAGGTATGTATATATGGTGTGTGGAAATGTGTTGTATATACTGTGGTTATGGGGGTGGGTTGGGCCATTTCTTTCGTCTGTTTTTCCCTTGTGAGACCTCGCAAAGCGAGAGACTAGCAACAAAGCAAATAAAAAAAATAATATAATATAATATATATTATTAGTCGCTGTATCCATGTTAGCGAAGGTTTGCACAAGGAAAATAGACAAAAGAATGTCCAAACCCATCCTTATAACATGTATATTACATAAACACCCACAACACGCACATATACATACCTATACATTTCATGTATACATGGATATACATACTCAGAATATACATATTACTCATGTACACATTCATACTTGCTGCCTTTATCCATTCCCATCGCACCCCGCCCACATGAAAATGGCACCACCCCACACGCGCCTCGTGTGAGAATGGTGGCACTCGGAAAAGACAACAAAGGCTCATTTGTTCACACTCAGTCTCTAGCGGTGTGTACTGTCCAGCACGAACCACAGCAGCCAATTTCCAAATTATTATACAGACATATATTGTAACATAACAATACGCTGGCCATCTCCCGCTATCAGCGAAGTAGTACAGTTAAGAACAGAGGATCTGAAGCCCTTCAGAGGGGAATATCATCACTTGGCCCACTTCTCTCTTCCTTTTGGGAAAATTAATATTATTAACGATTTTATTTTATTAATATATTCATACTTGATTGCTATTCACCACATTAATGACTGGTACCACCAGGAACAGATGAAGAAAGGCACACCTCTCATTATCAAGCACATCCCATGTTCTAGCTGTCATGTGAAATGGGTCCAAAAAAACCAGAGCTCCCTTATCCACAAACAGCCCCCCCTGACCTTTTTCAGCGCGCGCTTATCCTAGTGCTTTAATGCCCTTGTTTAAGCACTGTGCAGGCACGGACAGCCCCAATATATGACCATCATTCCATTTCACTCTATTCCCATGTACGACTTTCACCCCACCTGCATGTTCATTCCTGATTACTCAATATCTTTTTCATCCTCACTTCCATCTCCGTTGGTGTCACTGTTCCTATTTCTTTCACTTCTGATACATATCGCTCTATTGTCAACCTTTCCTTACTCATCTATCTAAGTCCAATGCATTTCAACACACCCTCTTGTGCTCTCTCAACCATACTTTTTTATACCACACATTCTCTCTTACCTCTTTCATTACTTACTCGATCAAAAACCTCCTCACATTTACTGTCCTCAAACAATTCATTTCCTGAAGAAAGATCCACCCTCTCAGCACCAGCCTTAATAGCCCATGCCTTGCTTCCTTATAATACTGTTGGGACTTATACACATTCAAAATACCTATTTTTGCCCTCCCAGATAATCTTTTCTATTTCCACACTTTCTTTAGGATTCCAGAACCTTTGCCCCCCTCAACAATCTATGACTCATTTCTGCTTCTATTGTATTTTTGCTGCCATGTCACTCCTGGGTTATTTAATACACCATTGAGACCCAAATTTTCACTCCATTCAAACTCACACCCCAAAATAACTTGTCCTCAGAACTCCTAAACCCTAATAACATTGTTTTTTATTCAAAATTACTCTCATCTTCCTCCTATCACAGGGAGAAAGAAATACTTCCCATGTATTCCTGCATGTTGTAGAAGGTGACTAAAACCCTTCCCTTGGATTCATTCCTAAAAGAGGAAAAGCAGGAATCAAGCGGGACATGCTCATCCAACTCAAAGGCTAAGGGTACTGGGGTGTCTGAATGTGGTGGAATGAAACCAAGATGAGGAGGAAAGGAGGCAATTGGTAGTATGTTTGAGGAAGAGAAGAAACCTGGTATGTTCTGGCTATAAGAGGAAACAAGGCTCAAGCGTTAAGGGGAGAATGTTTGAACACTTGGAGTAAAAGTCACAGGCTGATAAGAGAGACAAGAGCTAAGAGAAGGAGTAACAGAATCCTGAAGCAGGAGGTCATGGGAGAGAGTGATATTGTAAGAAGTAAATTCTAGATTGGATGTGGGGTAAACTCCAAGTAGGTGAAGAGAGATGGGTGTATTATGCACCCCCCCCCCCCACCGCGCAACCCCCCTTTTATTGGGCCCCCCCCCGTAGCATATTGCACCTAGTCATGAGAATAAGATCTTGAAAAGCAAGTGTTTTGGGAGCAGCTGAATGAGTGTGTCATCAGTTTTGGTGCACAAGACAGCTGGTATTAGTGTTGGGTGGTGATCTTAAATGCGAGGGTGAGTTATGTGCGGGCATTGAGTTGAGGATAATGGCGTAACATGGGGAAAGTCAGTTTTTGTGAATGGAAATGGTGAAGAGCTTGTATTTTTGTGCTGAAATCAATGGAATCCAATGGAATTGATGGTCATAAAGTGAGTGAGGAACAAAGGTCAGGGAAGTAATGAGATCTGTGTAAAAGGTGCTATCTGTGAGGGCAAAGATGGGATGTTTGAAGGGTAACAGTACATCCTGATAGTTATAGATGCTTGGATGATGGTTAGATAGAGGATTAATGGAATAGGTATTGAATGTGTTTTGAAATTAAATGTTTGAGTACAGTTCCTTGGTGTGTTTAAGGAGAAAATCGATAAGAAATGATAGCATCAAGAGAGACATGTGGTAATGACATCAGTATTGCAGCGAAGAGAGGTGTGTGCTGTGAATGGTCAGATACTGGGAATGAATGCATTAGGAAAGGTTTTACAAAAAGGATGTTTTAAGGGGACAAGAAGAAGGGGAAAGACTTGACTGGGGAATGGAAGGATGGAGTGGCTAAGGGGCCCTGAACATGCAGAAGGATGTAAGGAGTGCATGGGATAAAGTGAGTGAAATATTATGGTATATAGGGAGCGAAGTACTGTTCAGTGTATTACTGAATCAGAGCATATGCAGCGGGGTAAGGGGTAAACATGGAAAGGGGCCTATGGAACATGACTGGTTGTGGATAGGGGAATTTGGTTTTGTGGGAAAAAAAAAAACTTAGAGATTGGATCTGAGCATATGAGGCTATTTCTTCATTTGTTCCTGGTGCTGCCCTGTTAACACAGGAGTGGCCATAATACATAATAAAAGAAAAAGATATGCTGACCATTGTTTTCTAAAATCAGAATGCAAACTTCTATTATAGTTTTATTACTTAACCCAAATACTATATATAAAAGTACATTTGTGGTTTATCTAATCTACACAATACATAAATATGTATAATTAAATTCGTTCAAAAATCTATAAGTACTTCCAGGACAGTTTGCAAATTTTTCTACACTCCTTATAAAATAGTAAGAAGACATAAGACGAGATTATTGTGACCCTTCATAGAGGAGTTTTGAGTGAAGACTGTCCAGATGAAAGTGTGCCGTTGAAATGTGACATTTTACCAGGTAGAGGCTGATGATAGTAGCCAATCGCTCACACCACTAATATACATAATGGTTGCTGCCACCTAGTAAACAAAAGATAAAATTTAGAATTGAATTTCATCTTTAACTTTTTTTTTCAAGTTCGTACACAGGGTGATTCATGTGCATACAACATCCTCAATTTGTCTCATAAACTAAAATGACAACAAGATGCCCCA
>NC_092254.1:17743019-17756167 GCF_036320965.1 Panulirus ornatus
CTTCCTACCAGTTGCTTCTCATCACACCGACATCAAAAGTTCTGTTGTACACGCTTGTCAACTAATACGGAACTCTATGATATGTTGACCATCTCTCTACTCAATGCATTTACTTGTGCAGTATCTCTCTTTTTAACGCAGGCTATTCTCATTGCCAGTCTTTTTTCAGCACACAAATTACGAGCTCTCACATTTCTAACACAGCATAGAAGCCCCATGTGCGATAATTTATCCTCAACTGCACATTACTCACTCCGCATGTTCAAATCACCATCACTATTACCGGTCTCGTTGCACTAAAACTACTAAACACACTCACGCAGTGCTCCCAAAACGCTTGCTCTCAAGATCTTTCTTTCATGACCAGGTGCATACGATCCAATGATGACCCAATCTCTTGCCATCCACTATGTTTTAACCCTATCAATCGAGAACTTACTTCCTTTCACTCTTTACACATTCAAACTTATACATATATATATATATATCTTTATATATGTATTATATATATATTTATAATATATAATATTATATATATATTTATATATTATATATATATATATATATATATATATATATATAGATATATAAATATATATATATATATATATATATATTATATATAATATTATTTATAGTATTATACTCATATTATATTATATTATATATATATATTATGATTTTTATATATATATATATATATATATATATATATATTTATAAAATATATAATATATTAATATTATATATTTATATAGTATTAGATATATATATATATATTATATATATATATATATTTATAATATATAATATATATAAATTTTATATATATATATATATTATATATCTTATTATATATATATTATATATATATATATTATATTTATAATATATATATATTATATATATAAGTATATATATAGATATACATAAGTTATACTTTATGTAAGTAGGAGAGGATGGCCAGAGAGCCGTTTATTGGATTTAGTGTTATTGACAGGCGTGCGAAGAGAGACTTTTGGATGTTAATTGCTGAGAGGTGCACTGGCAGGGATGTCTGATCATTATCTTGGGCGGGCTAAGGTGAAGCTTAGTATGGGTTTTCAGGAAAAGAGGAGTGAATTGTTGGGGTGAAGAAGGTGGTGGGAGTAAGAGAGCTTGGAAGGAGACCTGTGTGGGGAAGTACAGTGTGAGACTGTGTAACAAAATGGAAAAAAGGTGAGAACAAATGGAAGTAAGGGGAGTGGGGGAGGAATGGGATGTATTTAGGGAATCAGTGATGGATTGCGCAAAAGATGCTTGTGGCATGAGAAGAGTGGGAGGTGGGCTGTTTAGAAAGGGTAGTGAGTGGTGGGATGAAGAAGTAAGAGTATTAGTGAAAGAGAAGAGAGAGGCATTTGGACGATTTTTGCAGGGAAAAAATGCAATTGAGTGGGAGAAGTATAAAAGAAAGAGACAGGAGGTCAAGAGAAAGGTGCAAGAGGTGAAAAAAAGGGCAAATGAGAGTTGGGGTGAGAGACTATCAGTAAATTTTAGGGAGAATAAAAAGATGTTCTGGAAGGAGGTAAATAGGGTGCGTAAGACAAGGGAGCAAATGGGAACTTCAGTGAAGGGCGTAAATGGGGAGGTGATAACAAGTAGTGGTGATGTGAGAAGGAGATGGAATGAGTATTTTGAAGGTTTGTTGAATGTGTCTGATGACAGAGTGGCAGATATAGGGTGTTTTGGTCGAGGTGGTGTGCAAAGTGAGAGGGTTAGGGAAAATGATTTGGTAAACAGAGAAGAGGTAGTAAAAGCTTTGCGGAAGATGAAAGCCGGCAAGGCAGCAGGTTTGGATGGTATTGCAGTGGAATTTATTAAAAAAGGGGGTGACTGTATTGTTGACTGGTTGGTAAGGTTATTTAATGTATGTATGACTCATGGTGAGGTGCCTGAGGATTGGCGGAATGCGTGCATAGTGCCATTGTACAAAGGCAAAGGGGATAAGAGTGAGTGCTCAAATTACAGAGGTATAAGTTTGTTGAGTATTCCTGGTAAATTATATGGGAGGGTATTGATTGAGAGGGTGAAGGCATGTACAGAGCATCAGATTGGGGAAGAGCAGTGCGGTTTCAGAAGTGGTAGAGGATGTGTGGATCAGGTGTTTGCTTTGAAGAATGTATGTGAGAAATACTTAGAAAAGCAAATGGATTTGTATGTAGCATTTATGGATCTGGAGAAGGCATATGATAGAGTTGATAGAGATGCTCTGTGGAAGGTATTAAGAATATATGGTGTGGGAGGCAAGTTGTTAGAAGCAGTGAAAAGTTTTTATCGAGGATGTAAGGCATGTGTACGTGTAGGAAGAGAGGAAAGTGATTGGTTCTCAGTGAATGTAGGTTTGCGGCAGGGGTGTGTGATGTCTCCATGGTTGTTTAATTTGTTTATGGATGGGGTTGTTAGGGAGGTAAATGCAAGAGTCCTGGAAAGAGGGGCAAGTATGAAGTCTGTTGGGGATGAGAGAGCTTGGGAAGTGAGTCAGTTGTTGTTCGCTGATGATACAGCGCTGGTGGCTGATTCATGTGAGAAACTGCAGAAGCTGGTGACTGAGTTTGGTAAAGTGTGTGGAAGAAGAAAGTTAAGAGTAAATGTGAATAAGAGCAAGGTTATTAGGTACAGTAGGGTTGAGGGTCAAGTCAATTGGGAGGTGAGTTTGAATGGAGAAAAACTGGAGGAAGTGAAGTGTTTTAGATATCTGGGAGTGGATCTGTCAGCGGATGGAACCATGGAAGCGGAAGTGGATCATAGGGTGGGGGAGGGGGCGAAAATTTTGGGAGCCTTGAAAAATGTGTGGAAGTCGAGAACATTATCTCGGAAAGCAAAAATGGGTATGTTTGAAGGAATAGTGGTTCCAACAATGTTGTATGGTTGCGAGGCGTGGGCTATGGATAGAGTTGTGCGCAGGAGGATGGATGTGCTGGAAATGAGATGTTTGAGGACAATGTGTGGTGTGAGGTGGTTTGATCGAGTAAGTAACGTAAGGGTAAGAGAGATGTGTGGAAATAAAAAGAGCGTGGTTGAGAGAGCAGAAGAGGGTGTTTTGAAATGGTTTGGGCACATGGAGAGAATGAGTGAGGAAAGATTGACCAAGAGGATATATGTGTCGGAGGTGGAGGGAACGAGGAGAAGAGGGAGACCAAATTGGAGGTGGAAAGATGGAGTGAAAAAGATTTTGTGTGATCGGGGCCTGAACATGCAGGAGGGTGAAAGGAGGGCAAGGAATAGAGTGAATTGGAGCGATGTGGTATACAGGGGTTGACGTGCTGTCAGTGGATTGAATCAAGGCATGTGAAGCGTCTGGGGTAAACCATGGAAAGCTGTGTAGGTATGTATATTTGCGTGTGTGGACGTGTGTATGTACATGTGTATGGGGGGGGGTTGGGCCATTTCTTTCGTCTGTTTCCTTGCGCTACCTCGCAAACGCGGGAGACAGCGACAAAGTATAAAAAAAAAAAAAAAAAAAATATATATATATATATATATATATATATATATATATATATATATATATATATATATATATATATATATATATATATATATATATATATATATATATATATATATATATATATATATATATATATATATATATATATATATATATATATATATATATATTATATATAGTTCTATAATATATTATATATATATATATTATTATATATATTATATATATATATATATATATGTATATATAGTATATATATATATATAATATATTATATATAGATATATACTATATATATAAAATATTATCATATATATATATATATATATCTATATATATTTATATATTATATTATAATTATATATATATTATCCCTGGGGATAGGGGATTAAGATACTTCCACGTATTCCCTGCGTGTCGTAGGAAGGCGACTGAAAAGGGGAGGGAGCGGGGGGCTGGAAATCCTCCCCTCTCATTTTTTTTTTTAATTTTCCAAAAGAGGTAACAGAGGGGGCCGGTGAGATATTCAAAAAAAGAGCCCAGTCTCTGTTCTTAACGCTACCTCGCTAACGCGGGAAATGGCCAAATAGTTTAAAAGAAAACGAATATATAATATATATATAATATATTATATATAGATATATATATATTTATATATATATCGATATATATAATAATAATATATATATTATCTATATATTATATATATGTATAGTATATATATATATATATAATACATATATATTTTTATATATATATTATACTATATATTATATAGTATATAATATATTATATATATATATATATATTAGAGAGAGAGAGAGAGAGAGAGAGATGAGATGAGAGAGAGATGAGAGAGAGTATCATTAATTTATAGGGAGATTAAAAAGGTGTTCTGGAAGGAGGTAAATAAAGTGCGTAGACAAGGAGCAAAATGGGAACTTCAGTGAAGGGCGCTCGATGGGGAGGTGATACAATAGTGGTGATTCTGTGAGAAGGAGATGACGTGAGTATTTTGAAGGTTTGTTGAATGTGTTTGAAGAGAGTTGTAGGGAGGTGAATGCAAGAGTTTTTGGACAGAGGGGCCCCCCCCGCGGCAAAGTATTGAATTCTGTTGTGGATGAGAGAGCTTGGGAAGTGAGTCAGTTGTTGTTCGCTGATGATACAGCGTGGTGGCTGATTATGTGAGAAACTGCAGAGTGGTGATGGTTTGGTAAAGTGTGGTGAAGTAGAAAGTTAATGAGTAAAGTGAATAAGATCAAGGTTATTAGGTCAGTTAGGTTTGAGGGTCAAGTCAATGGGTGGGTAAGTTTTGAATGGAGAAAAACTGGAGGAGTAAGTAGGTTTTGATATCTGGGAGTGGATCTGGCAGCGGAGGGAAACCATGGAAGGGAAGTGAATCATTGGGTGGGCGGAGGGGCGAATCCTGGGAGCTTGAAGAATGTTGTGGAAGTCGAGAACTTATTCGGAAAAGCCCAAAAATGGGTATGTTTGAAGGAATTGTGGTTCCAACAAGTTGTATGGTTGCGTGCGATCCGTGGGGCTATGGACTAGAGTTGTTGCGCGGAGGGATGGTGTGCTGGAAATGAGACTGTTGAGGACAAATGTGTGTGAGAGGTGGTTTGATCGAGTAAGTAACTATAAGGGTTACGAGAGATGTGGTGGAATAAGGAGGAGCGTGGTGAGAGAGCAGAAGAGGGTGTTTTGAAATGGTTTGGGCACTGGAAGAGAATGAGGTGAGGAAAGATGACCAAGTGGAATATAATGTGTCGGAGGGTGGAGGGAACGAGAAGAAGTGGCGACTTTAGACCAAATTGGAGGTGGAAAGATGGAGTGAAAAAGATTTCGAGTAATCGGGGCTTCTGAACATGCAGGGGAGGGTGAAAGGCGGGCAAAGGAATAGAGTGAATTGGCTGATGTGGTATTACGGGGTTGAGTGCTGTCCTTGGGATAGAATCAGGGCATGTGAAGCGTTCTGGGTAACCATTGACAGGTGTGTGGGGCCTGAATGTGGGTAAAGGGAGCTTAGTGGTTTCGGGCAATTATTACATGGACAGCTAGAGACTGAGTGTGAATGAATGGGGCTTTGTTGTCTTTTCCTAGCTACATCGCACACATGAGGGGGGAGGGGATGGTATTCCAAGTGTGGCGGGGTGGCGATGGGGAATGAATAAAGGCAGACAGTGTGAATTGTGTGCATGGGTATATATGTATGTGTCTGTGTGTGTAAATATATGAGTACATTGAGATGTATAGGTATGTATATGTGCGTGTTGTGGACGGGGGTCGCCCATTGTATGTATATTACATGTGTATGGGGGTGGGTTGGGCCATTTTATTTCGTCTGTTTCCTTTGCACTACCTCGCAAACGCGGGAGACAGCGACAAAGCAAAATAAATGAAAAAAATAAATAGAATTATATATATGATATGTATATCTATATATAAATCATTATATATTTATTACTATATATATATATTTATATATATATATACTATATATTATATATATATATATATATATGTATAATATTATATATACGATAAGTGATATGGAGCACACTTCATAGAACATACAACCCCAACAGCCAGGATCGACAACCCGGGACCCCTGTGCAAGAGGCAAGCATGCTAAACGATAGGTATGAGACTACCAGTCCCATGTATGATTCTATATATTTATTATATATATATTATAGTATATTTATATATATATTTTTATATAGTATATATATTATATTATATATTATATAAGTTAGTTTATACATAATTGAACTTTTCCTGTTCTATTATTTCCTAGTCCATTTTTTCTTTTCCGATTTTCATTCATTAGATATCGTCCCCTTCATTTTCCCAGTTACTTTATTATGCCGTCCATAATACTCTATCCCTCATCTCTCCCTCCTACACCTGTCCCTATTACCCCGCCTTACGTTACCTCTTCATTATCCTAGCTGCCCAGGATACGGGAAATCTCGACCTAGCTTGGGGGTTCATCACTAAACTAAGCTAATTACCTTTTGCCTAAGCCTTGTGACCTACAGACGCCCTTTCCTCTCTTCTTTACTACACTAGTACCTATATATCTTTTGATAAGTTCTAGTGACTTACTCATAGATAGCCTGTTCTTCCGTGTTAGTTACTGTTATTCTATTTCCAGAACTATGCATATGAAAAAGTAATGCAGATGAACATATATCTACGCAATGTCTTTTGTCGCAATTATTTTTTCTCTCGCTTATATCATTGTGTCTTTCTCTGAAAAAAAAGGGGGGGCCCCTTTTTTTAGAGTATCGAGAGAATGCTCTTGCCCTTTACCCCCTTACCATATCATTAAGCCAGTGCTTCTTTTCTTTCTCTGTTCATTTTTAAGTTCTTAACCCCAATTTATTTAAGTTTTCTATTATTTGATATACACTTCTTATGATTTGTTTATCCTATCCTTATCTTGACTACCAAATATTACGTTACTTAAAAATTCTTGCTGAAGTTTTGAAGCTCCATGATCATGTTAGCGTTTAGACATCATACAGAGAAGGACATAAATATCACTGAAGTAAGATATGGCGAACAAAACAGTCAAGGTGAGGTGTTGCCTCTTGTTGAGCAATTAGTACTGCAAGATTTTTTTTTCCCTCATCGATAGATCGTGGAGTGAGGCAAAGATTTGCAAGATTTGGTACTTTAAGGAATGATCACTTTATTAAACGTAGAGAAATAACCAAGACATCGCTGAGAGTAGGTTCAGGTTCATTCAGGCATTTTACGATGGTTACCGTGCTCGAGGTATTTTTACCCATGTCAAAGCAAACAGTGAAAGGGGAACACACATCTATGATGCTGATGCACACTCTGAAGTCAACAGAATGCACTGTAAGGGGGTTATGTTTGCTGAATACAAAATACACTTCGGAGTAACGTGGAATCTCCAAGGGGACATGAATTAATCGTTATAGTCGTCTGAGAGTCAAATTTCATTCCTTGAATGATCATACAACAGTGTTCATTCCATCTTGTCGATTACACATCACTGAGCAGTCATTGTCTGGATGTGGCATTCGTTGATGACTGTGGACAATACATCACTGGAGTGTTTCCAGCAACAAAAGAGGCAATTTTATAGTTTCCCAATGAGTTATGTTATAAGACCTTCACTGTTTCCCGATACAGGAGGGCGAGAGTGTCTCCAGGATGTAAGATCCGGTGCTTACAGTCATTTGCATGAGTTTGGCTTGAAGGATGAAGTTCGGATGATCTGTAAATCAGATATTCTACAATATCCAGTTCCTTCCTCTAAGGCACATTAGCCTCTGTTGAGAAAACTCTCGAGTTCTGTTGGGAATTATGCTTATCTGAAAGTTCGTTTTTTGAATGGCAGCCATAACTGAGGCAAAACGCTTCCTTCAGATACTTTAATGCCTCTGAAGAAACCATGTGAGAGTTTCTGATTGCAAATCCAATCAAAGTCGGCAGTGATGTAGCATAGTCAGACAAATGCTTCTGTAGTTACTTCCTACCTGAAGACAGACACTTAATGATAGGTCACCCAGTGCCGAGTTACACTACTGATTTGCGGTCATCATTGCGCTTACCAATACGAATGTGTTTATAGAATGACTTAGTCATCGACGGAAAAATTCTCTCTCTCAACTTTACCCTTGACAAAACAAAGATATCAGTTTGTAATAATGTATCTCCCCGACTTTTACTTTCAACCTAATTTTTACAGAAGAGGTCAAAGCTTTAACTTTCTTCCCACAGACAACCAACCAAACTGTTAACTCCCAAGGGGAACATACGTAAAATATTCTGCTCTTTTCTGTTTTTATGTATATCCCGGCGTGTCATTTCGTATTCTGATGACTGAACCTCACACAACACGGCTGAGCATCTGGTGGCTAACCATGGAAGAATTATTTAGAAATAGTACTCTTCCTAGATTTTGTGATGTATTCTGTTGTTACTTTCAGTGGTCAGGGTTGCACAACAATCTGCTGTTGTATGCCCGTGTCTGCTTTGATATTTTGGGTCATGAATAGTTTCAACGTTAGACGGTTGTCGCACATATAGTACGGTCCCGTGGATGGGAGGGGCTGTTTCTGTCTGCGATGAAATGTTACAATTAATTTGATTATATCACGATTTCAAAAGATTCCATTAGGTAAAGAGTTTAATGGTTCTAATAGCTGTTACAGATCTAAATGTATTTTGAACAAACAATGACTAGAAAATCAAATCCATACAATACTCACCAAGCACGTTTTATGTGATTTTTTATTCATGAGTTACGTTCTTTAACGTTCATCACCTCAGGTTCATTAGCCTAACGAAGATGGCGCTCGTGGAACCTTTTGACCGGACTCTTGTAAATTACATACATTAGTAACAACATCACAAACTAACTCTAATCCATTATCAATGAAGGTGAAGGAATAAGAGGCGGAGAAAAAATAATCCAGTTGGTAGAGAAGGCGCCATGATGTGGTAAATAGGAGTAGGAATATGCTGGCCGTCGTGGTGCGACGGGTTCCTGCGGGTGGTAGGTGCATCAAACCAGATAGCAGTGTTTCCTCGTCTGTTCCAGTCTGTCGACTGAGCCTGTGTTTCTCGTGGTAGTTGGCGGGCCGCCATACGGTGACGGACAGGGTTCCGCGTCACTGTATGGACTGACACCTCTAGTATCTTTCCAATTTTTGGAGTAAAATCTTCAGTTTGATCGCTATCGATGTTTCATACATTACCTTGCCGTATTGTTGGTCCTACCAGTAACTCCTGGTTTCTTGAGAAAAGCTTTTGTATTCTTTGAGTTTTCAGTTTCTTATATAATCCATTATGATTGTATGTATAAGAACCTTTCGAGGGAGCCGAATCATTCACTTAATGAAAACTGAAAGATCGTAAAAACAAGGAAAATAATTGGGGGAGGGAAAATCTTCTTGTTCACTTAGTCAGACATTTTTAATGAAGAACTCATTGAAATATAATACACAAAACTCTGAGAAGATCTTAAATTCAGCCTGTTGGTACAGGGTATGTGTTTCCATTACTCAGTCCTGCCAGGGACCGAACTAGACCACCTGTTGCAACGACACGGAGTTAATGTAAACAAATTTGATTTACTTTGTGGACGGCCGTGAATGGACTACAGGATTGATGTTAGGTTGTGTTGCCCCAGCCAAGCTATTGTCAAGCGGCCAGAATATATCATTCAGTTCTTTACTTTAATACTTACTGTATAGTCATTTCTTGACCAAATCTCTTTGGTATTTTGTTAATCTTGAAATTGACGCTCCTGTCTCCAGGCGTTGAAGTTGTTCGCAGGATTAAGAAGCAAGTTTAATGCGGTCTTTCTGGCCTCTCCACACTATGGCGAAATTACTAAAGCCTGAGGTAAGATCAAATGAGGAGCTGCACGTCTCGCTAACTGGCAGGATGAAGTGATCGGATACTAATATTCAACTCAGGCATTTTCTACACTCCTCTGGAGCCTTCATTATCATCTGCTTCCTGCATGTCTCTCATGAACTATCTCAGGAGATTCCTGATCCTACCTCCCAGTGTACCTGGTTCTCACTAGTTGGTTTTGCTTCTCCATTGATACTCCTTAAGTACTTCCAAATATTGGCTACCACGAGTACCCCGTTAGTATTCTTGGCTTTCTCATTGTGCCTTCTCGATCAGTGGTCCTTCCATAACACTAAAACACCATCACCCCTTCTCAGTCTCCCAGTACTCCCCCTGTCCACCTCAAAACTCCCCCCCCCCTTCCATCTTGTGCCTTCTAAGTCTCTTTGACCTTTCAAGTGCACCTGACCCATCCTCGACATCCTGAGCCTCACACGAGCAAGGCTCCCTGGTTCTTCAACAGTACCTCTGGACTCCTGCTTCACTAAGCAGTCACTCCCTAGACTCTCCTGGGTTCATTGACAGTCCATCGCTAGATATTCCTGTTCCCTCAACGTTCCTCATTAGACTCCTCCTAGTTCATCAACATGCCTCACTAGTCTTCTGGTCCCTCACCATCTGCTTCCGTAAGCCTCCCGTGTCCAGAACATAATGCGTCACCCACTCTCTCTTGCCTCCAGGCTGCGACCAGCCAGCTCTCCCTGCGGCCTTACCAGTACTTTCCGGGACTCACTCATTTCTCTTGCACTATCGACAACCAACCTTCATCTAATTTTATCATCTCCATTCTCCCCTTCCTATTATCTCTTCTTTTCCTGTCTGTGTATTGTCGGTGCTTTGTCTTCACTTTACCCCTACCATCCTTTACCTCTAACTTCCGCGCCTCCCTTCTACCTCGTTCAGCCCATCCATCCTGTTAGTAGGTCAGCGTTTCAAAGGCAAGTGATTAGGCCGCCGTGGTCAGCTGGTGCACAGTCAATATAGGTCCCCCTAACAAATATCTATCATGGAAATGAATGGCAGGATAAAACGGGAACCTTGTGAGGAGAAGGCAGATGATGGTAGAGAATGTGTTGGGAGGAGAGGCAGATGCTGGGTAGGGAAAGAGGGATGTGTAAACTTATATTAGAACTAGAATGAAAATTAGAAACACAGAAATAAGGAAAAGGTTAGGAGGAATATCCAGAGGAAGAATCGTGATTAACTATTAGGAGAGATGACTCGTGATGAATACCCAGGAGGGATTGAGTCATGGTGAATATATAGGAAGGATGAATTATGATGATGTCCAAGAGGGATAAATCTTGGTGAAATCTCCTTCTGAGGGATGAATCATGATGAATATCCAACAGGAATGAATCATGTGATGAATAATGAAGAGAAGATAGAGGTTGTGATTTTAAGAGTAGAGGGGGGAAGGAGGGTTCCAGACAGGTTAATAACCCTACCCTTCGTGATGGACCGCACCAGCTGCGCACGGGCGGCTCATGTCAGCTTAAATACACAGTTAGGCCATAATTACCTCGTTATTAAGGGGAATTAAAACGAGGTGTGTGACCTCGGTTGGACTGGTTCTGGCTGCCAACAGGGGAGGTGGGTGAGGGGAAAACGTTGCTAATCACCTAATATAGAAGCTGGGGCGAGGGTTGAAGTGGTGGGAGAGACAAGGATGTTTTACACCCAAGAAGATTGACTGTAGACACGAAAATAAGAGGTTACTTGGAAAGATAGAGTGCTTGATGGTGCTCAGGATGTACATACTGCTGGTGCTCAGGGATGATACATTACCTGTGGTGCTCAGGATATACACTACCTGCTGGTTGTCAGGATGATACACTACTGTGGTGCTCCGGATGATACATTACCTGATGGGGCTCAGGAATTGATACACTACCTGCTGGTGCTCAGGATGATACATTACCTGCTGGTGTCTCAGGAAGATACCATACCTGCTAGTGCTCAGAATGATTACATTATCTGCTGGTGCTCAGGATGATGCACTATCCACAGGGCTTCAGGGGTGATACACTACCTGCTGTGTTGAGGATGACAGACTATCTGTGGTGCTGAGGAGACAGATTACCTGCTGTTGCTGAGGTGATAGACTACCTACTAGTCCTGAGTAGGATAGATACCTGCTGGTGCTGAGGATGATAGATATCTGCTTGTGCTGGGACAGGCAGACTTTTTGTTGGTGGTTCTGTTAATATATGGAACGATTTACAGATAGTAGGAATTACTTGCTTGAAGTCCACCACTTGAACATTATCTGCTTTTCAGATACACCCATAATGACTCTTAAGTCATCCTATTATGTTACTTTAGTCTGACCACAGTTAAGTCTTATGCTTATCCTCTTTCACTACCACAAACAGCCTCAAAGACCTATGGGTCTGTTGCCCTTCACCTTCATAAGCCTCCTGTACTTCACTCTTTTGTCGTGAACAAACTCTGATAACATACATGTACGCACCAGTGGTGAAGTTAATTAGATTCACAGTCACTATGGAGAAATACTGTGGTCACCCTCTTCTTCCGTTATGTATATACCAAACCCTCATCTTCGTTACTCTAGATACCAACCCTCATCTTCCGTTAAATCTATGCACTATGCATGCATTCCGCCAATCCTTAGGCAAGACTCACCATGAGTCATACATGGCATTAAATATCCTTACAAACTAGTCAACACAAAAGTCATCCCTTTTTTTAAGAAATTTCCATTGCAATATCACTCGAAACCCGCTGCCTTGCGGCTTTCATCTTCGCACAGCTTTTACTACCTCTTCTTGTCTACCAAATCATTCTCCTAACCCTCGCACTTCGCCACACCACTTCGACCAAAACACCCTATATCTGGACCACTGTATCAGTCGAAGCCATTCAACAAACTTCAAAATACTTACTCATCTCCTCACATTTCAACAGTACTGTTATTACCTCCCCATTTGCCCCTTTAAACCGATGTTCCCATTTGTTCTCTTGTCTTACGCACTTTATTTTACCTCCTTCAACACATCTTTTTATTCTCCTTAATCTCATTTGCCCTCTTGTTTACTCTTGCAAACCTTTCTCTTGACTCCTGCTCTTTTTTTATACATTCTTCCCAGTTCTTTGGCACTCTTTCCCTGCAAAATCGTCCACATGCCCTCTCTCATCTCTTTTGTAATAATTCTTTACATCTTCATCTCACCACTCATACCCTTTCTATCTGCCACCTCTATACTTCTCATGCCCACAGGCATCTTTTGAT